>NW_024347788.1:1644089-1659862 GCF_902729225.1 Pteropus medius | reverse complement strand
CAAAAGACATGTTTGAGAATGTTCAGAAGGAAACGATTCAGAATAGCTTCAAAATTGAGAACAAACCAAATGTGTTTCGACAGCAGACTGGACAAATTATACGCTATTCAAATAAGGGAATATTAGACAGCAGTAAGAATTAGTAAACGATTGTTATGTGTAACATGATTGACCCCAACAGGCATGTGAGTGATAGAAGACAAATTCCAAAGGGAACAGACGGTGATGTTCCATTTATATGGAGTTCGAAACAAGCAAAAGTAACGGATGGTCTTAGAAGCCACAGAATGGTTATCCTTGGGAAGTTTGAAAAAACTTGCAAACTGCATAGCCTAAAACAGAAGATGTAAATGTGTTCTATCAATAAATTTATATAATACTGTGAATATATTTTCTCTTCCTTTTGATTTCTTAATAACATTTTCTTTTCCTCTAGCTTACTTTATTGTAAGAATACAGTATGTGTTAACTGACTATATTATCAGTATGGCTTCTGGTCAACAGAAGGCTGTTAGTAATTAAGTTTTTTAGGGAGTAGATATGGGGTTTGGCACCCCAACCTCCATGTAATTCGAATGCACTATTACGATTTGTGCCTTTTTCTGCACATATGTAGTTATTTCATTAAAAAGTTCAAAAAAATAACACATACAGAACTATTAAAACTAAAACTAGAAAAAGGTTAAATGAAAATGAAAAAAAAAAAAAGCTCAATTTTAAATGAAAACTGTAAAGAATCACAATATACTAAGATGCATACTGCCAAACACTGAAATGGGGGATATTAATCGCTGGTAGACACCTCCGCAGATTTTCAGCAGAAATACTAGAAATTTAGAAAATATAGATTTTTTAAAAATAAGTCTAAGAAAGGTATATGATTAAAGAAAATAGCTGAGATAGGAGAGAGATGGACCAAAACACTGAAATATAGCACAGTAGTGACATATCACCCTCGTAGCCAAGGAAAGCAGCTTCGGGTAAAGCAGCGAGACCACTAGGTTCCATCGTAAAAAGTCTGTGACTTAAGTACCACAACTACTTGGACGCTAGAAAGTAAGAGAAAACCCAGGGCAACAAAAAGAAAATATTTGAAGAAACGTGAATCTCCGTTGAGATTATTCAAACTCATTCTAAACCACCCACCCACTCAATTCCTCCCCATTCCATTTGCAGCAAACCACAAATAAGTAGTAATCTAAAAAGACCAGCATGTAGTTAGTTTAAGCATAGATGCTGCTAAGAGGAGGGGAAAAAAGAGAAAATGTATAAAAAAGAGCAGATCAAGATATTTCTACTCTATACAGGTCATGTTTTTACTTTATTCTATCATGTTTTATGTTTATATTTAAGCAGCTTTGACAATTCAATTCACCCTTCCTCAAGGATAACGAGACTCGTCAGAACTGAAAAAATGGTAGACTTGGTGGTGAGTGTTCTCAGAGAGGGCGAGCTCATTTTTAATCTCAATGAAATGTTGGAATATGAAATACAGAGGCAACATTCCTAGAAGATGAAAGAGCCGCATGAGTTGAAAAGTGCGGGTATGCTGGGAACTGCCGATGGCTTAAGCACAGACAGTGGCGAGACCAGCAAGTGGTGGACTCTGGTGGCAGTGCAAGCAGATGAGCCTCAGAGGCACGTACAGGATCACGTGACGAGGTTACATTCTGAACAAGTGGAATTTACACAGAGCATGGTAATAGTTGTATTTTTGGATGACCTCTTTCGTAGCAGTAGCAGTATGGGTAAATGAATGAGATGGGAGGAAAAATGGAGAGCGATCAGGGTACTCTTGCAATAAAACAAACGACAATGGACTGAAAGAAGCTCGGCGCTACTCAGAGCGAGGACGGCCAGACTGGAGCAACCTTATGGAGATGGATGAATCGTACTTGGTGATGGGTGTGGTGTGCTGTGTATGTGGTAGTGGTGGTGATGAGGCAAGAGAGGTTTTCCAGTGTGGGGAAAGGAATAAAGATTAGGTCGGTCTGGAGTTAGGTGGGATAAGCGATCCAGATGCACCCTTTTGAGGGTGCCTGAGGGCTTACTACCCAGGAAGAGAATGCTCTCACCCTTGCCTCACCCCTCATGGGTTTGCAAGACAGCCCAAAGTGAGGGCTGCCACAGAAAAGCATGACGTTTCCTCTTCTAAACATCTTAAAGAAAAAGTGACCAATTATCTTTCTGTAATGGCTACCACAGATCTACTGAAGGGTCTCTTCTAGTCTTTTGATTCTATGACAACTGTCTTTTTCAGAGTCGTGGAGGGATGCTTGGGGAATTAATGGGATATTTGTAAAGCACTTTCATTTCCTTTAAAGTTTTTATTTACAATCCATTTACATACATTTAAATGCAGCTAGAAAAGCATATTTAAATTCAATTTCCTTTGAAATTGCCAAGGGACTGCAACAGGGAGAATAAAAAAGCACTTTAATAGAGGAAAAAAAAGTCTACACACCACAGGAATCACTGACACTTCCTTGTCTGAAAATACACACACATACGCACACGCGCGCACACGCACACAATCGAGTAAAATGGTGGCAGACCACACTACTCCTTACACTAAGTTTATGTTAGAATCAATGCTTTATTTTCTCTGGTAAATTTCTATACTGCTAAAAAACCACGTGGGTGCTGGTTATACAGTGACTTCATTTTGAGAAAATACATTGAGGTATACGTACTCTCAGGATTTGTGCATTTTCTACATGATTTATGTATGTAATAAATCAGTTAAGAAAATAATAGCAACAACCAAAAATAAACCCCCAACTTTTAAAGATCATTATAAGTCTGATACCAGAAGAAGATGTAATATCCAATATCTGGGCTGATGATACCATTCAATCATCTAAGAAAATACCATCGAAGGACAGGTGACATTAAGGTACAATAATCGCTAAGCTCACTTGATACAGAGTACCTGCCAGGCACTGTACTAGGCTTAGGGAATCCAAGATGAAGAAGATGATCCCTAAACTCTGGGAGTTCATATGCCAGTATGAGAAACAACTACATCAACAACTAATCAAGTAATAACAGAGGCAGAACATGCTACTGCTTCACAGAGCAGCGGGATTATTTTTCTTTGACTAGGAGGAGGGCGGGAGTGACCTAGAAGGTGAATGAGAGCTTTGAAACGAAGAGTGAGCCCGGACAGAGGAGAAAAGGAATCTCCTTCGGAGGGGATGACCCAAGATGCGGAGAGACTAAAGCATTTTAGTTAAGAACGACAAGAGTGGAGTTTCTGGACAGCTTGTAAGACTCAGAGCCTTTTTGTTTCAGAAAGGTTTCTTACTGTAGCTGCTTTCATAAGAACGGACAACGTTAGCCTGCCAGGTAGGAAGTGTTTTATAACTTACTTTTCTGTTTCTTTTTCCTCGGGTTTCAACACACAGCCTGAGGTTTGTCAGCATGTTTAACAAGAGCAAAGCAAGAAAATGAAAGAGAACGCAAAATGGAAGGGAGACAGGACCGAATCCGACGTGGCAGGGCAAATGATATTTCAGGTGTGAATACTGCCTAACCTACGGGTTAACTATCTTTTAAAAACGGAACGCCAACGCTTTCAACAATTTCTTCTGGTATACCTGAAGAGTGATATTTCCAATAGAGGGGAAACAAAATATCTTGGAAGAGGTATTGGCGACATGTGGCTCCAGGGTGCCTCATAATTTCAGTGGTTAGAGAGAGAAACAGATTCACTAATGGCTGGTGTGTGCAATAGAGATATTCCATGCACAACGGAGAATTACCAACAAGCCGACGGTCACCAGTTCCCAAGTGTATGTACTATAACACGTTGCACATAGAAATGTAGGTTGTCATTCATTATAACCCCATTAACCAGTAACCCAGACTTTACTGAAACGGTGGGTTGCTATTAGCTAGGGAACAGCAGGCTGAACCTAGAGTTGCTCTCGGCTCTAGGGAACCTGGCACCAGCAAGCCGATTAAAAATGAATGCATGCAATCTCTGCACACTTTGGGGTTCTCGAAAAATCATTTTTCAAACGAAGAAATTTTCTAATTAAGTCTGTTCTGCTTGTTTGGCAGTTTTCACTAATGTTGAAAGTATGTTTCGAGCTCTAAGTAAATCGTCTGGAGGGGTATGGATTGAAAACGAATCTTCTAGTTACTGGTTCCTGCAGTCATAATTTTTTGTTTTTGCACTCTGGGGTGTTCTTTTTCTTTTTGGAAAAAACATTTTTTAAATTTTAAAAACAGGAATTCTGTCCACATTCTATGTGATTTTCAATTTATTTTCAGTCAGTAATAACATTCCCTATTTAACATCATTTATTGTTGTATATACCTTTTATGTTCAAATATTTGAATATATTTTCCTTCTAGAGAAAAACAAACATCAAAAAAGAACCAAAAAGAAAAATACAAGCCAGTTGGTTTTGAATATTCCTGGAATCGACATCAAGATTTTAAGCCTTGTTTTCACATTGGAACTTGATCTTAAAAAGTGAGAAATATTACTTTAGATCATTGTTTCCAAAATGTTCCTTTTCCAATCAGGGACATCAGAGAGACACAATAATTTTTTGAGACACAATAATTTGTTTTAAAACAGTTCCTGAGCATCTAACCAGTTATGATTCAGTATGTCTGGGATGAGGCACATATAACTACTTTTTAAAGAAGCTGTCCAGGTGATTATGAAAAACAAAAAGGTTTGGAGCCACTGAGAGAGTTTTTCTCATTATATACAATTTATAATTTAAATAGTGCTAGTTTCTGGCTTGACTAATTTTCATGCAATGACTGAGAAAGAGAAAAACAAATTTAAGTTTTAAAAATTAAAAACTTGAATTATCACCTAAAAGTTAAAAAAATCATGCTGAGATGCAAAAATTTATGAATATAGAATCAACAGTTAGAAATATTCATTTTTGACTAGTTTTCTTAGGAGCAAATCACTTAATGCTGGGTATAATTAATAATTCAGATGACACTGCTAAATTGTGAAGATGACATATTTGGCTGCAAATAACTGAAAAAATAACCACAAAAGTGAATCAAACTGTAAAACACAGAAATACTGAAAAATACAATAACAGGTCCTAAGGTGACCCATGTAACCAACCACCAATACCTGAAAAAAAAAATCACCATCATTATTCAGGACTGTCACTGAGGCAGCACACAAACTTAGGGAGGGATTTCCAGATAATGTCCTGGGAACTCTGACATAGATCGACAGTGACTGGATCTTCTAATATTCATACAAGGTACAGATTTTACATCTAGATTTTTAAATCAGCCAACTTCTGTCTATGCATTGCTAGAATGAGTCATCAACCTTCCTGGAGGGTATGGTAGGAGGATCATAATAGGGATATACATATCTCCTTCGAATTTCCTTTATTTAAAAGGAGGGACAAGGAGTGAGTGGTCTGAGAAGGGCTTAAGATCGAATTTTAAAATTCAGGTCACTCACTGTTTCATCTGGTCCTGTCCGGGCTACTGGACCTGAATCAAAAGAAATCTCAAGCTGAAGGTGAGGGTCACTGAACTTAGCACTCAGACCACCTTTTTTCTTGGGTTGAGTTACATCCTACTGTGGACACGCTCCCTCCTCGGTGGGCAGCTGTCTCACATTTGAATGATTCTTAGTTCAGATTCTTATTTCAGAAAGTGCTAATCCTGCCTTCTACACCAGACTGAGGGTAGGGGAACCCGTCTCTCTCCTGGATCCTTTTCCTCATATTAAACTTTTTCCCCTGGTGACAGTCCTTGTGTAAGTCCCACTCCAATCAAGTCTGTGGACTGTCACCTTCCGCTATAAATTGTTTGGGAATGAACGCATTAGTCTGTCTTGGTCCAAATGAGCTTAGCTAGCCAGATGTTGGACGTGTCGCCTTGCTAGAAGCAAAGGCCTACAAAGCATTCAGTAAAACACATTGGGCGGCAGGGTTTTACACCTGGAGGCTATGGAACACGATCAGAAATGGCTGTTTCTGCTCCAGGAAGAAAGTTGCTGGGGACTCTATGTACTCAGAGAGCTAGCTTTCCTGATGAGACCTAATATGGTGCTTTCAGAACACTCCATAATAGTAGAGCACTCCTCACTCCATATTCAGGTTTTGGGCCTTTCGTCTCTCTAGCCGTTAAGGAAAAGAACTTTGGCAAGGTGAGGAGGATGGACACCCTACTCTTATTTCTCGGGAGGGCTACTGTGTGGCCTGATCATGATGGGAATCTATCCTGCCAGTTATCATCCAGCCCATTGCTAAGTTTTGTGTGAACACAAATTCTCTCTGCCAAGGAAAAATAGATGTGCATCCTCATAGCCAGGATATTTTAGAATTCATTTCTTTGCAGATCCCTAAGCGAGACCTGATTGTTTGAGGGGCCTCAAAGCCATGACTGGTGGCAAATTTGACAGTAACTTGATCTCTGTTGACTGAGGAAGTAAGAGTATTTCTTACTTTTTAGAGTGCTTTTCTCATCTATTATGCTTCAGAAGTATGGCCAAATATTTTAAAGTTGAGAATTTAATGAAAATAACCTTTTAAAATTTTCCATCAGGCTTATTAAGGAATGTCTGAGATACCTTGCATATAAAATTCACAAATAAAATGCATATAATACTTAGAAAATAGTATTTGTTTCATGATTTATAGGTTTTTTTTTTGTCTTCAAAATTATGAAAAGAAGAAAACAGTAGGTCTTAGAAAATTTTCACAAATAAATTTCAAGTCTTTGGTCCCTGGAATTTAGATTGAGTATTTTAATCAATAAGATGGGACTAATTTGTTTAGTGTTTGAAGCATGCAAATGACTTATTATGATCACTATCATCAGAAACTAATTTCTTTCAGGGCACTGAATGAACTCTGGGAGCTGACTCCCCAGAAAGAGCAGGCAAGTGATAAGAACATTAAATATACATGAAGTTCTTTCAAGGTAAAAAAAAAAAAAAAATCACATTAAATGAAAGGCCTTCTTCCCAGCTCTACAGCAAAGAGAGAAATCTTTGTTATGATTTGGGCCATCTTAATGCCAATCTTGACTATTTCAATACAAATAAACAAAGTTATAGTGAGGAATGCCTTGATATAACAAGCCTATGATATTAATTCCTCTGAATTTTAAGAACATTTCAGCCAGGATGCACGTTCAGTCTATTCAATTAAGGGGCGTGTATATATTAAATTTGTACCTATAAAACTACCTTGAAATTTATTACTATGTTTACACAGTAGCTGGCTTTAAAAACCTCAGGAACTTGACCACTTTTGCAGGTCAATATGCTTTTAAATGGAAGATGCAATAGTATCTCACATTTTCTCTTACCATTATAATTTCTCTTACCATTCAATTTTTCTTCCCCAAGTACCTAGAGCAATTAGGTTTTACAATGAATCACTACTTGCCAGGTTTAAGAACATTTTCTCAGATTAAACTAGCATGAAAGACCATACAATTGGTAGATACTACTTTGTCATTTATTTTTAAAAAAGAGTCTGTTCTCATTTACATTGAGTTGATTTTCAGTTTCAACTCATTTCTAGAAGCTAAATAATAAGTCTCTAAAAATAAGGGAGTATAAAGAGAAGAAGGAGTGACCAGTACAAAGGGAATCTAATACCTATGTGAATTACAATTGGCTGGTTCCAACCAAATGAATATTTTTACCTTAGGCCACAGGAATGCAGTTTCAGATGCAAATAAAAGGAAGAACCATTGGTCTATCTCCTAAGGCCTCTGGGTATTCCAATACTGAGTTTAGCCTGGATAAACAGTTGTTATGATATGCCTTATGATTTGCCTAGCACCTATCTCTGAGGGACTGGTGTCAAATTAATCTCCATGTCATCAGTACCTTCTCAACAGGTTTTAAACAGTCTTCTCTTTCCCTCTAAGTCCCAGATCAACAGTTGTCAGGGTCTGAGTCAAGCTGTGCTTCTGCCCACATAGTGGCACCGTCAGCACTGTCGGCTGCTCAAATGATTTTTTAAGCAGAGCAGCCGGTTGCCTTCAGTGGCAATGCTTTTGGGGGCACTCTGTGCTGTTCACCCAGAGTCTCTGGCTGCTCTACAACTGTGCTAGTTAAGGGATCGACAGAAGGAACAACAAATGGCTACAATTAGCATTCGCCCTGCTCCAGCAAAAGAATTTCATTGCTATGGCAACGGGAGTTGCCCAGACAACATAGGGCTTTGGCTGAGAACTGTGTACTGTATTATACCAAGTATGGAACAAAATAGCCGGAGATCAGGCTCTCGATTCATGGCACAAAAATCTCTGCCATCATATTTAAGTTTAAATAACAAGAAATGATTTCTTAATTTTGTGAGCCAAAGTTCTGGCTGTTAATAGCCTGAAACAAAATATCATTATTGATCCATTCTTTTAAAATTCCAGTAAAATAATTAGAGTGATTAGATTTCCCTTAACTTGATTTCCCCATTTTCCACCTTAAGAGGCAGCCCTTACTTTATTGCTGCAACAGTAATGTTATGTACTAATCCATTTTTCCTGAATCAGTCGCTATGACATAAATGCATATAACCAGTGAAAAATTAACATGTGCTTCCTTATACCTGGATATTCAGCCAAGCTCTAGATGTTTTTAACTATGTGCAGGAAGGAGCGACAATGTCTAAATACTGATATCAAGGCCTACGAGATCTCGCAGGTCTTCTACATTATTTGAAATAAAACGGGAGCATGTCTATCACACTTTTTTGGAAGTAAACTTTTAAAGTGGAAAACTGAAAATGTGTTGAAGTTGGTTCAGTAGTAGTACAAGTAAAATGGAAAAATTATTCAAAATGACATAAAAATAAGCTACCTGGGCTACCATTACATGGCTCTGCAGTCAAGCCACCTGATTGGATCAGTGCTGCTCACAGTCATGTAAACCGCTCCGTGGTCCATCCAAGGGCACTTCTTAGTGAGCCAAGAAGGGGGACGTGCTTAGGCAGCACAGGACAAGGAAGCTAGTTGATATAATTTGGCAGATGGTGATTTTCTCTTTCTCTGTTTCTAAAATTAACAAAACTCAAATATTTCCAGAGTTTAGTCTCTATCCCAGCCAACCACATCGTCGGCACCAAATAATATCACCAATAATAACAGTTAACAATGCATTGAATGCATAGTGCTTTGCGTGGCCTCTTCAGTTCGGTTTTTGCAAACACCCTAATGAGGCAGACATAATTTCCGTACGTTGACAGATGATAAAACCAAGGTGGACGGAGACTCAGTAACTGCCAGTATATAAGCAGCAAAGCTGAAATTTAAAACTGAGTCCCCCGCTATAGTATTTTTTCCTTCAGCTATACTGTGTTACATCACACTGGTAATAATGCAGTAATTTTAAAGCTTTGGTTTCTTTCAATAATCACAGTAAGTACAAATTCTATAAAGGAAAAAGTCTAAATGAAAAAAGTTACTAATATATATCATGAGCAAAATGATGCTTAATTTGGTCAAATTTTATAAATAATTTTCTGGGGATGTGGGGGAGTAGGCGTGGGGTTAAGAGAGAGAACTGAACTCTCACTGAACGTATTAGCTAGTACTGGTTTTGGTACACACATATAAATGGTCAGTCAGACCAAAAATCGTATCCGTTAACTTACGTAGACATTTATCTTCATTTTGCAAAAGATTTAAAACAGTAAACATTTTTGGAGTAGAAGGTAGCCATTCATGAAAGGTAAGAACATTTTACTGTCTGGCAGAAATAATTCTGCTTTAGAGTGTTTTAAATAGTTCAGATCATACTTCAGTCAAGCCAGGTCAAAGAACAAAAATAGAAATAATTTAGGAGTTAAAAAATGTTTTTTTATAAATAGACAAATAAACTTGACTAAGTCTAATTTTAGTCCAATCTAGTGGTATAGGGCAAAAAAGACTTTCTGAGAAATTCAGTATCTGCAGTTTCCACTTTCATGATTCACTAGGTATTTCTTTGTATAATTCTAATTCACGGAAAAAAAAAGAGGTTTTGCAAATTATCAAACTTCAGACAAAATTCATTACGAAGTTTTGTTTGTTTGTTTGTTTGTTTTTTGTTTTTTTTAATGACTCCAAATGCTATGGTAACGCAAGTCTGAAAAATATAGATTTTCATCAAACTGATAGTTTGGGACTCAAAACTGTGTTACATGGGGAAAATTACTTCATTCTGAACATGTCTGAGCAGCAGTGGTCGTGACATTTTTGAGATGGAAAAAGAAGGTGTAAAATGAGAGGGAAGCAAAGCAAAGATCCTCCACGACACTGCCTGACGGTCGGTATTTCCCAAATAATACCCACGCTTTTATTTTTAATCATAATTAAACTTGTAATTTATAATGAAATAAACATATCAAAGAAACTCCAGTCTAGTCGTGACTTCAAACCAATTTGATATAAACATATTTATTGTACTTATGATATTTTAGGATGACAGAAGCAAATTGTAAACTTGCCCACCAATATGTTAAGATTAAACAAAATAATCTGCGTAAAAGCACTCTGAAATCTATAAAGTGCTATAAAAATTGTTTCACCAAAAACCTGTTATTTTTTTATGGGCTCAAAGAGATCACCCTTGATGTTTACTGATTTTTAAGTCAACCAATGGAGAAAAGAGGATAAAGTATATAAATTGCCTACCTTTCTAAACCCGTACCTTCCAATCTATCTCTTTTTCTAAAACCCTCATCTAATCCATCTACAGCCTCTCTCTTCCCAGACACCTTGTTTTTCAGCTATTTAACTAATTTAAATATATGCTAAACTCAAGAGAAAATCTCTCAGCTGTTTGTTCCCAAATATTCTGTCACAATGCAGGAAGTTGAACACAACTCCTGTCTCCACCTTATCTTTCTGTACTCTAATTCTGATATTTTTGAGTGCATCTTCCATTCCAGAAAGAGTAATTTCCTGATTCCATTCAAAGATAGGCAATTTATTGAAGTGACGTAGAGAATGGAATTTGCTGTCACAGATCTAGGTTCAGTTTCTGGCTCTGTCATTTATCAGCTTTATAATTTTAGGCACTTTATTTAACTTCTCTAAGATTCAGTTTGAGACAATGTAAATAATGCACTTGGCAATGTCTGACATTGTTGTAAGTGGTCAAATACTGGCTACTTTATTCTTTTTGGAAGCTAATTTTTCTGAAATAGATTCTTATTCCTTTCACTCCTTATATCTGGGATAATCTAGTCTCTCTGTTTCTACCATTTAGCAATAAACAACTTGCAGACAGAAGTCCTGAGTTTGAGTTCTGACTCTGTCACTTAGTAGCTATCCTTATATGCAATAGCACACTTTCCAATAATAAACATAGCATATGAGAATGGAAATCTAAACTTTGCTTACAGAAAAACATGCTTAAACTTGTAAAAACCGAAAGTTCCAGATTAGCCTCATTAGTCAGAGAAGACAGATCTCAGACCAATCATTCTTGTGTCACATGGATTATGAATTATCGGCCCTGTCAAACCAAAACTAAAATGCCTTCTATCAATTCCTCGACTAACTCAATTGTTACTATTTGAATTGCTGCTATTTGTTAGGCTCTGTTGAGAATTTTTCATGTGTTACCTGATTTAAATTCTTACGACAAACCAATGCAGGAATGATTAAGATCCCATTTTATAGGTGACGAAACTGAGGTTCAAGGAGCAAGTAAATTCTTCAAGGTTACACAGCTAGTAAGTAGTGGCTAGTAGTCTTATCTCTCTATCCTAGTAAGCCATAGTTAGGTCATTACATTACATCCACTTTACCTAAAAGCTATATTTTCAATGTTCATTTTTAATGTTGAAATGCTCATGCTATAATGTGCAAGTAGAGCTCATGTTATATACACTTTCTTTTTAGAGCTAAAACTACATGGAGTCAGATCCAACACTTATTTCCAACTATGCAGAAGTCACAGAATTTGATTCAATATTACACAACTTCTAAGCACTAAATAAATGTTCACTGATAATGAAAATGTGCATGACCAGGGCAAAGTCAAGGTAGCATTACCCACATGGTAGAAATAATTTGCAATAAAATTATAAAATATTAAAACTTAATGAGCACAGTCTCAATTAGGAAATTGAAAATCTGCTCATTAAACTTGCACATGATACTTAGTTGGGCAGGGGTTAAACACTTTAGAAAAAAGAAACAGAATTTAAAATGACCTTGATGGATTAGAGAAATGGTTCATCAAAAACAGATGAAATCTAATTAAGAGAAGAACAAAATGGCATACTTAAGAACCAAAAACATATCCCACAGATAAAAAATAGGAACGAGCACCTCCACACAGTGATGGGGGAAATAAAAAAAAAAAAAAAAAAAAAAAAACTCAAGCAACAAGTAAAACGATCGATTATCTATTGGCAATATGAGCTATTTTTCTCTCTACTTGTCAGTGGCTTACAATTCTGGCAAATACTGGAATGACAAGGGGAGTTTAAAAAAATATAGTGTCTAGGCCCCAGCATGAACCAACTAAGTCAGAAAATGTGGAGATGAGGTTTCATATTGGTGTTATTTTAAAACTCTCTAGGTGTGTCTAATATGGCCAAGCTCACAACCACTGGGACACAGAACCAACTCTATCCTCCATATCCATATGAAGAGCTTTATGAAAACAATAACATGGCTATTATTAGGTATGATCAGATACTGAGAAACATGGTTCACAAAAAAATAAACCATTTAATATGAAAAACTAATAATAATCAATGATTTCCACATACTCAAAAAACAAACAAGCAAAACCAGGATAATCTAGATCTGTGGTTCTCAACATGCGGTTCTGGATGAGCTGCATCCATGAATTTAAGAGAAATGCAAATTCTCATGTCCACCACAGACCTACTGAATCAGTAATTCCGGTTGGGGCCAGTGACCTATGTTTTGATAAGCCCCCTGGGTGATTTGGATAGATGCTAAAGTTGAGAACCAAGGCTCTAAGCTAAGGAGCCACTCACTTCTGTTTTCTTAAAGTGTCTGTTTTCTCTTATAATTACAGGATTATTACATGTCTCTTTTGTAAGCCATCTCAAATTCTTCCTAGAAGTAAATAGGGTATATTTAATAATTTCATAAATTGTATTTAGCAAAGTAATCATAATGTACAAATATCTTCTTCATTGTTGAAATATCTCTTGTTAAATGAATTCATGTGGTAAATTCAGTAAAAAGAAATCTATTAAAATGGGTGTTAAAATCATCTGGAAGAAAAGGTAGTTGGTTGGCGTGGTTTCTTTACCTTTCGACTGGTTCTGCTGGCATCAAGGAGAGCAAATTTCATCACAAGCATCTTTATATATCTATTAAGCTGCTGCCTACTGACCCAAAACCCCTGGGAAGGAGGCGTGAGTCCCTCTGAGATTCCAGCTATGCCTTAACCTGTTAGGTGCCATGGGGACTTAGATCTCTGATTTCCATCCTCTTCTCTCAATTCATTACTCCAATAAATCAAGAGTTAATTTTCTGATTATTGTTATTAATAGTCAAAATGTATCAATAAAACCTACTCTTGAACTGGCAGCATTGAAAAACCATCACAAATAAACAGTAATAATAATTGTTCCAATTGGATCAATAAGATAGAGAAAATAACATTAAAGTTTATAATTTTCCCTTAATGGATACCATAGTTTGAAAAGAAATACTAAGAAAAGTATCTCTACCCACCCCTCTGCCCTTTCTGGTCTCCCTGCCTCTCATATTCTATCAGTTATAATAAATGATAGAAAAAGATACAGTTTCACTGCTAATTAAACTTGGAGAACAACAATGAGACATCATTTTGTCAAACTGGTAAAAGTTCTGAGGCACACCTAGTGCTTTCGAGGGTTGAGGAATGGACAGAGCCATTGCTGCCGAAAGGAGTATAATTGAGTGGAATGCCTTCACCGTATCCAGGTCAGCGTGGCAATGTGCACACAAAGCTTTAAAACTGTCCATCTGTTAACTTTGTCCTGAAGAAATGCTGCTATTTATTATGATGGTAAAAATTTTAGAAGCATCTAAAGGTCAAACCCTAGGGAAGCCGGTTAAATAATGTATGGCCCCAGCCTTACTACAGATACTACACAGCTGTTAAAACATTGTCAAGAGGATTTCATGGTAAATGGAAAATATTCAAAACAAAGTGATTGTGCACAGCATGTCTCAATTTAAAAATGTATGTATTTTAAAAATTAGAAAGATCAATGCCAGTAATGTTTCCATGTAAGTTTTTTCCTTTATATTTTTCTGTATTTTTAACAGTCTCTCTTAATAGATGTTTCCATAAGACAACTCAAATACATTGTTTTTTAAACAAACGCAACATTTACTTTACTTTTAATGGGTAAAGTTGATCCCAAATGGCAGCTCAGTTGGTTCAACTGTAGCAAACAAAATAGACTAGATATTGAGCTGCTAAATTTTAGATCTTGACTATAAATGTTAATCAAAATGGATATTAAATATTAAAAAGAGAGAGGGAGGTCTAAGGCATACAAGAATAACTGTTTATTTATCTAATACTACATTTCACAGAGGAAGAAACATGAGAAGTGGTAAACTCAGGATCACATACTTTAGTAAACTACATATCTTTTTCCCCTTCCACAGACTAGAATCGACATTAAAAAAAAAAAAAAAAAAAGAATAGCTTCTACTTCATACTAACACTTTCTCAATTTAAAACTCTTAAGTAACATGTTGCATATTTGACTTTGGAAATTACTAGATTTTTTTTGAGACAAATGAAAGTCACCTTCTACGATAAACATACATTTTATTCACTTAATATGGCTCAAACTCATCAATAATAGAATTATGTGTTTGAGATAAATATAAAGAATATATTTTCCTTTGATAATAGACTATGTATTTAAAAGTAGTTTATAAAGAAGCCATTCAACTTTTATCATAAAAGTAAATCTAAATGTAAGTTTAGATTTACTGTTAAGAACATTCTTATGCATGTCTTGTGGTTTTGTCAGGTTAAGACCTAGGCGTGTAACTGCTGTTTTATTGGGTTTGCATATCTTTGGCCTTAGCAGAGACTGTCCAATAGTTTTTCACAGTGATGGTATCAGTTTATACTTCCCCTAATTCTTGATCTTGCCCCTAATTCATGTTTGTCAGCTACAGGTTGAGCACAAGATTTTAGGACAATAATTTGCCACACTCCAGCAATATTTCCTCACTAGTAGTAAATATTTGGACATAAAGGAAGCTACTACATCAAACGGAGTTGGGAGGCCTGACTTCAAGAACCAGTTATGTGTTCATTTATTCTTTCCTTCATGTATCACACATTCACTCATTTGCCCATTCATGCATGTATCCATTCATTCAACGAATGTTTTTCTGAAGTCTTTACTAAGACATAGTCAGCTTTTCCAGTGTGATGTTCTTGGAGAGTCCGCAGTTCAGTCAGGGAAGCTAGAGGGGCCCGCAGTTGCTGTCATGTGACAACAAGGAGAAGAGGACAATGGACAAGCATCCTGCCGAGGACTTAGCAGGAGAGGGCGAGCAGGTGCCAGAGTCTACAACACGCTTTGCTCTTTTAATGTGTAATATTGACCAGACTTGTCATTCTAGGTCTCTTACTGGAATATCTGAGCAATTTGGATTATATGACTATAAAAGTGACAGTTTTTTTTTTTAATAGGCAGTGTTACAGAATTCTAAGTTGTGTCAAAATCTATTTATTCTCAATATGAAAACCACCTGTGAGCCAACAGAAAAATAGGAAAAAGACCTGAGCAGGCACTTCACATAACGGTATATATCCAAAGAGC